>NC_079362.1:76044433-76076644 GCF_029582105.1 Oenanthe melanoleuca | reverse complement strand
ACAACAGCCACACCACAGTGCCACAGCACTGACACTGCACTGCCCACACCTGTCACCGTCCCTGACACCAAACTGCCGACACTGTCACCGTCCCTGACACCACAGCCACACCACAGTGCCACAGCACTGACACCAAACTGACGACACCAACACCGTCCCTGACACCACAGTGCTGCCAGCCCTGACACCATCCAACACAACAGCCACACCACAATGCCACAGCACTGACACCAAACTGACGACACCGACACCGTGTCTGACACCGCAGTGCCAACACTGTCACCGTCCCTGACACCGCAGTGCCAACACTGTCATCGTCCCTGATATTGCAGTGCCAACACTGTCACCGTCCCTGACACAACAGCCACACCACAATGCCACAGCACTGACACCAAACTGCTGACACTATCACCACCCCTGACACCACAGTGCCACCACCCGTCACCAACCCTGACACAACAGCCACACCTCACTGCCACAGCACTGCCACCACCTGACACCATCCCAACACCGCACTGCCACCACACTGTCACCATCCCTGACACCATCCTGACACAACAGCCACACAGCACTGCCACCACAGTGCCACCACCCAACACCACACTGCCACAGCACTGACACCACCCCTGTCATCATCCCTGACACAACAGCCACACCACACTGCCATTACACTGACACCACAGTGCCACCACCCCTGACACCACACAGCCACAGCACTGCCACCACCCCTGACACCACAGTGCCACCACACCTCGCCAAAGTCTAAAACAAACACCCGAGCTCCTCAGAGAGAAATCAACAAGTTTCACTGAAAGCTTGAAAACACCGTCCCAAACATCAGTGTAAAAACCAAACCTCAGAAACAAGTCTCTGTGAAGGCCCCAAGAATGTGATTTTAAACATAAAACAGTAAAAATATTCCTCACATTTTAAAATTTAAACAGAAAAACCACATGTGTAGTTTAAGTGTAAACTTGTGTGATATGAAACCAGAATTCTAATAAGTTAAGAAAAACTAGTTCAAATTCGTGTTTTTAATTTATTAGATAATTTATCAAAATTAGATAATTTATCATCTGTAAAATATGTTAAAACCTGCTTATGATGTTTTTAGCTGCTGGCATTAGATTTCATTTTTTATCAGATTTAGTTTCATTAAATTTTGTTTGTGTTATTTCATGGAAAATCAGCTTTGATTCTGTGCAGAAGGATCATTTTTTCCATGGGTTAAAACTTGTCAAGTTAAGTTGGTTGGGTTGTTGTTTGGTGGGTTTTTTCCCAGCTCATTTTTGCTGTGATACTTTTAATATTGAGCTAAAATAAACTGATCGCACAAATTTCTTTGTCTGTTAATTTCCTCTGGGAAGAGAATAAAACAAGTTTTGAAATAAAACAGATTTCTGAACAATCTGAGATTTCTGCACGTTCAGAAATTTTTCTGATGTTCAGAAATGTGAGATTTCATGTCCAGTTCCTCCCAAACTTCACAGAAAGCAAGAACATCAAACTCCTTCATCCAACTGCAGGATTAATTACAGAATTTATATTCTTCCCTTATTAAATCACATTTAGCACTCCCAATCCAATTAATTAGCACATCACAGAGCTGGCTGCAGGTTCGGGTGTTTTTCTGTGCTAACCAGCAGCTTGAGATTTTTGGTTTTCTGTTGGTTTCAGAATTATGAATTAATGAAAACATGGAGCCTCAACCCAAGGAATTTATCCATACTTTATCAATTTATCAATACCTGTCTCTCACATGGTGCTTGGCTGGTTTTTGGGGGCCAGGGGGACAAAATTATCTTTGCAGCAGCAAACACAACCACTCACCTGAACTCTGCAGGGTCAGTCCTGAGAGATCTTTGAAGAGAAGACAGAGAAAAAAATGAGTGCAGAGGAACATTCAGAGATCTCAAAACATGTTCAAAATTCATCAGCCATTAAAAATTTTATTTATCAGCTTATCCTAAGAAAAGTGACAGAAAGGTTTAAAAAAAAACCCACCAGAAACTTCTCCTTCACACCTGGAACAAAGGTGAAAGAATGACTGTTCTAAGAAAGGTGTGAGCACGTTTGTAATTTATAACCAGATCGTTGACTCACAAATTGTCAACCCCGGTGTCACACCTCACCCAGTGTCACACCCCAGTGTCACACCTCACCCCAATGTCACACCTCACCCCAGTGTCACACCTCACCCCAGTGTCACACCTCACCCCAGTGTCACACCTCACCCAGTGTCACACCTCACCCAGTGTCACACCTCACCCCAGTGTCACACCTCAGTGTCACACCTCACCCCAATGTCACACCTCACCGAGTGTCACACCTCACCCAGTGTCACACCTCACCCCGGTGTGTGTCACACCTCACCTGGTGTCACACCTCACCCCAGTGTCACACCTCAGTGTCACACCTCACCCAATGTCACACCTCACCCCAATGTCACACCTCACCCCAATGTCACACCTCACCCCAGTGTCACACCTCACCCCAGTGTCACACCTCACCCAGTGTCACACCGCACCCCAGTGTCACACCTCAGTGTCACACCTCACCCCAATATCACACCCCGGTGTCACACCTCACCCCAGTGTCACACCTCAGTGTCACACCTCACCCAGTGTCACACCCCAGTGTCACACCTCACCCCGGTGTCACACCTCACCCCAATATCACACCCCGGTGTCACACCTCACCCCAGTGTCACACCTTACCCCAGTGTCACACCTCACCCCAGTGTCACACCTCACCCCAATGTCACACCTCACCCAATGTCACACCTCACCCCAATGTCACACCTCAGTGTCACACCTCACCCCAGTGTCACACCTCACCCCAATGTCACACCTCACCCAATGTCACACCTCACCCCAATGTCACACCCCAGTGTCACACCTCAGTGTCACACCTCACCCCAATGTCACACCTCAGTGTCACACCTCACCTGGTGTCACACCTCACCCCAATGTGTGTCACACCTCACCCCAGTGTGTGTCACACCCCGGTGTCACACCCCAGTGTCACACCTCACCCCAGTGTGTGTCACACCTCAGTGTCACACCTCACCCCAATGTCACACCTCAGTGTCACACCTCACCCCAGTGTGTGTCACACCCCAATGTCACACCTCACCCCGGTGTCACACCCCAATGTCACACCCCAGTGTCACACCTCACCCCGGCTGTACTCACCGATACCAGGCGACACCACCCGCTCGTAGTGGTAGGGGTTGACACAGACACTGTCACATTTCAGGTCAAAGGCGTACTGACAGTACTTGACGTGCTTGAGTTCATTCTTGTGCAGGTCAGGCCACCGCCAGAGACGGGCGTAGATCACGTGGGGGAACCCCTTGCGACCGGCCACCTGCAGAGACACAACAGCGTGACGGGACAGCCACGAGGGGTTGTTGAATTTCACTGGTCACCTAGAGAGACACAACAGCGTGATGGTGAAACAACCACGAGGGGTTGTTGAATTTCACCGGCCACCTGCAGAGACACAACAGCATGATGGAACAACCACGAGGGGTTGTTGAATTTCACCGGCCACCTGCAGAGACACAACAGCGTGATGGAACAACCACAAGGGGTTGTTGAATTTCACCAGCCACCTGCAGAGACACAACAGCGTGATGGGACAACCACGACGGGTTGTTGAATTTCACCGGCCACCTGCAGAGACACAACAGCGTGATGGGACAACCACGAGGGGTTGCTGAATTTCACACTGGGAGGAGCGGAAAGGGACAGGGACAAACAGCACCAAGCCCTGTCTCTGTCACCAAAATATAAAATAATGGTGGTGTGTAGTTTGGGTGTGTGGTGTGTAGTTTGGGTGTGGTGGTGTGTAGTTTGGGTGTGTGGTGTGTAGTTGGGGTGTGTGGTGTGTAGTTTGGGTGTGTGTGTAGTTTGGGTGTGTGGTGTGTAGTTTGGGTGTGTGGTGTATAGTTTGGGTGTGTGGTGTGTAGTTTGGGTGTGGTGTGTAGTTTGGGTGTGGTGTGTAGTTTGGGTGTGGGGTGTGTAGTTTGGGTGTGTGGTGTGTAGTTGGGGTGTGTGGTGTGTAGTTGGGGTGTGTGGTGTGTAGTTTGGGTGTGTGGTGTGTAGTTTGGGTGTGTGGTGTGTAGTTTGGGTGTGTGGTGTGTAGTTGGGGTGTGTGGTGTGTAGTTGGGGTGTGTGGTGTGTAGTTTGGGTGTGTGGTGTGTAGTTTGGGTGTGTGGTGTGTAGTTTGGGTGTGTGGTGTGTAGTTTGGGTGTGTGGTGTGTAGTTGGGGTGTGGTGTGTAGTTTGGGTGTGGTGGTGTGTAGTTTGGGTGTGTGGTGTGTAGTTTGGGTGTGTGGTGTGTAGTTGGGGTGTGTGGTGTGTAGTTGGGGTGTGTGGTGTGTAGTTTGGGTGTGTGGTGTGTAGTTGGGGTGTGTGGTGTGTAGTTGGGGTGTGTGGTGTGTAGTTTGGGTGTGTGGTGTGTAGTTTGGGTGTGTGGTGTGTAGTTGGGGTGTGTGGTGTGTAGTTTGGGTGTGTGGTGTGTAGTTGGGGTGTGTGGTGTGTAGTTTGGGTGTGTGGTGTGTAGTTTGGGTGTGTGGTGTGTAGTTTGGGTGTGTGGTGTGTAGTTTGGGTGTGGTGTGTAGTTTGGGTGTGTGGTGTGTAGTTTGGGTGTGTGGTGTGTAGTTTGGGTGTGTGGTGTGTAGTTGGGGTGTGGTGGTGTGTAGTTTGGGTGTGTGGTGTGTAGTTTGGGTGTGTGGTGTGTAGTTTGGGTGTGTGGTGTGTAGTTTGGGTGTGTGGTGTGTAGTTTGGGTGTTGTTTATCCAATTTCTGTGCCCGACAGAAATAAGTTTTTGTTAAGATCAGTGGTGTGATTTTTAAATCAAAAATAGTGGATGTAAAATGGCAACAGCAGAACGGGAGGTTCTGGGTGTTGTCACCTTCACCAGGTGGGTGTGAAGGAGCTTTGCCCCAGAAGAACAGGAAGGAGATGCTGAGCTACACTGTCAGGAATTTACAGGCAGAAGAATGCCAGAAATGAAATGAAATGAAATGAAATGAAATGAAATGAAATGAAATGAAATGAAATAAAATAAATAAAATTGAAATAAAATTGAAATAAAGTAAAATTTAAAAAAATAAAATAAAATAGAAATAAAATAAAATAGAATAAAATAAAATAGAATAAAATAAAATAAAGTAAAATAAAATAAAATAAATAAAATAAAATAAAATAAAATAAAATAAAATAAAATAAAATAGAATAAAATAAAATAGAATAAAATAAAATAAAATAAAATAAAATAGAATAAAATAAAATAAAGTAAAATAAAATAAAATAAACAAAATAAAATAAAATAAAATAAAATAAAATAAAATAAAATAAAATAAAATAAAATAAAATAAAATAAAATAAAATAAAATAAGGTTTCTAGGGCAGACAGAGCTATCCATCCAACACGCCACCTGCCCTGGGACAAGGAGGTGACAGCCCCAGCTGGGCAGGGGCTGAGCCCTGACCAAGCACAGCTCATGCACATCCTCAGCAGAGCTCCTGCAGCACCCCAAAATCTCCTGCAGTGACCCCAAAATCTCCTTTAAGAGCCCCAGAATCTCCTTTAGGAGCCCCAAAATCTCCTGCAGTGACCCCAAAATCTTATTTAGGAGCCCCAAAATCTGCAGCAACCCCAGAATCTCCTTTAGGAGCCCCAGGATCTCCTTTAGGAGCCCCAGAATCCCCTTTAGGAGCCCCAAAACCTCCTTTAGGAGCCCCAAAACCTCCTTTAGGCGCCCCAGAATCCCCTTTAGGAGCCCCAGGATCTGCTTTAGGAGCACCAGAACCTCCTTTAGGAGCCCCAAAACCTCCTTTAGGCACCCCAAAATCCCCTTTAGGAGCCCCAGAATCCCCTTTAGGAGCCCCAAAATCTCCTTTAGGCGCCCCAGGATCCCCTTTAGGAGCCCCAGGATCCCCTTTAGGAGCCCCAAAACCTCCTTTAGGAGCCCCAGAATCCCCTTTAGGAGCCCCAAAACCTCCTTTAGGAGCCCCAAAACCTCCTTTAGGCGCCCCAGAATCCCCTTTAGGAGCCCCAAAACCTCCTTTAGGAGCCCCAAAACCTCCTTTAGGCGCCCCAGAATCCCCTTTAGGAGCCCCAGAATCCCCTTTAGGAGCCCCAGGATCCCCTTTAGGAGCCCCAGGATCTGCTTTAGGAGCACCAGAACCTCCTTTAGGAGCCCCAAAACCTCCTTTAGGCACCCCAAAATCCCCTTTAGGAGCCCCAGAATCCCCTTTAGGAGCCCCAAAATCTCCTTTAGGCGCCCCAGAATCTCCTTTAGGAGCCCCAGGATCCCCTTTAGGCGCCCCAGAATCCCCTTTAGGAGCCTCAGGAACTCCTTTAGGAGCCCCAAAAACTCCTTTAGGAGCCCCAGGATCCCCTTTAGGAGCCCCAAAATGTCCTGCAGTGACCCCAAAATCTCCTTTAGGTGCCCCAGAATCCCCTTTAGGCGCCCCAAAACCTCCTTTAGGCGCCCCAGGATCCCCTTTAGGAGCCCCAAAATCCCCTTCAGGCGCCCCAAAATCTCCTTTAGGAGCCCCAAAACCTCCTTTAGGAGCCCCAAAATCCCCTTCAGGAGCCCCAGATCCCCTTTAGGCACCCCTGAATCTCCTTTAGGAGCCCCAGGAACTCCTTTAGGAGCCCCAGGATCTCCTTTAGGAGCCCCAGGATCTCCTTTAGGCGCCCCAAAACCTCCTTTAGGAGCCCCAAAATCCCCTTTAGGAGCCCCAAAACCTCCTTTAGGCGCCCCAAAATCCCCTTTAGGCTCCCAGGATCCCCTTCAGGCGCCCCAGGATCCCCTTTAGGAGCCCCAAAACCTCCTTTAGGCACTCCAAAATCCCCTTTAGGCGCCCCAGGATCCCCTTTAGGCGCCCCAGGATCCCCTTTAGGAGCCCCAAAACCTCCTTTAGGCACTCCAAAATCCCCTTTAGGCGCCCCAGAATCCCCTTTAGGAGCCCCAGGATCTCCTTTAGGAGCACCAGAATCCCCTTTAGGCACCCCAAAATCCCTTTTAGGCGCCCCAGGATCTCCTTTAGGAGCCCCAAAACCTCCTTTAGGAGCCCCAGGATCCCCTTTAGGCGCCCCAGAATCTCCTTTAGGCGCCCCAGGATCCCCTTTAGGCTCCCAGGATCCCCTTCAGGCGCCCCAGGATCTCCTTTAGGCGCCCCAAAATCCCCTTTAGGCTCCCAGGATCCCCTTCAGGCGCCCCAGGATCCCCTTTAGGAGCCCCAGAATCCCCTTTAGGAGCCCCAAAACCTCCTTTAGGCGCCCCAGGATCCCCTTTAGGCTCCCAAAACCCCCTTTAGGCACCCCAAAATCCCCTTTAGGCGCCCCAGGATCCCCTTTAGGAGCCCCAGGATCCCCTTTAGGCACTCCAAAATCCCCTTTAGGCTCCCAGAATCCCCTTCAGGCGCCCCAGAATCCCCTTTAGGCTCCCAGGATCCCCTTTAGGCTCCCAGGATCCCCTCCAGGCGCCCCAACCCAATGTAACTTTCACCGCCGCTGACCTGCAGCCGGCCGTCCAGCGTCCTCTGGATGGTCACGCACTTGCTGGGGTGGGCGCCGTTGGTGGTGATGGCCGTGATGAGCGAGTCCAGCTCGTCCTTCTTCTCCTTGAGCTTCTTGACCAGGCTCTCGATGGCGCGCTTGGCGAAGGTCTCGCTCTCGCCGCCCTGCCGGTGGCACATCAGGCTGTGCACGATGCTCAGGCACGCGTCGTTGCTGGTCGGGGTGTTGGTGATAGACATATTGTCCATTTGGCACAGCTCTCCCTCGCAGGCCGACTGTTAGTTCTTGGGGGGGCTGTTGTGGTTCTCGAGGTGATGAACAAGAGGTGATCCAAGTCCAGACGGACTGTCTCTTGGAGGAAAAAAATATCCACGTTAGAATTGCTTTTAACAAATTTCAGATCACGTTTCTGAGCAAGTCTTTTATTTCCAAACTAAGTGCAGGGTATTAAAAACACATTAAAAAAAATGCAATGCTTGTCCCAATGCCTGCACAGTTTTAGACAAGTCGTTTATTTCCAAACTAAGTGCAGGGTATTAAAAACACATTAAAAAAAATGCAATGCTTGTCCCAATGCCTGCACAGTTTTAGACAAGTCTTTTATTTCCAAACTAAGTGCAGGGTATTAAAAACACATTAAAAAAAATGCAATGCTTGTCCCAATGCCTGCACAGTTTTAGATAAGTCTTTTATTTCCAAACTAAGTGCAGGGCATTAAAAACACATGACATTAAAAAATGCAATGCTTGTCCCAATGCCTGCACAGTTTTAGGTAAGTCTTTTATTTCCAAGCTAAGTGCAGGGTATTAAAAAATGCAAAAAAAAAAATTAAAAAATTGTCCCACCAATGCACAGTTTTAGATATAAGATTTATTCTCCCCCTTGTAACAATATTTAGATAAAGGTCACAGTTTAGTGTGTGTACAGAAAGGAGGGGGATCCTTAAAGGAATCAGGGAAAGGAGAACAATGATTCCCAAGGTTTTATACTGGAAAGGGTGGAACCAGGTGAGAATATTGGCTGGGAGTTCAGGGGATTCAGCTGATTTTAACAAACCCTGAGCAGTGAGGAAACACCAACACACACCAGGGTCACCTTTATCCAACAGCTCTGCCTGTAGCTCAGATCTGTTCTACCTCACACTAACTCTACTGCTCTTTGCTAGAAAGGCAAAAAAACTGTGCCTGGCTGTTCTCTTAATTTATGAAATTCAGCACCACGTGTATCATTAGGTATGAAAATCCCAATATTTGGCATTTCTGGATCAAGACAAACCAACCAGAGCCACTCAGAAAAAAAAAAACAAACCCTTCCCACTTGTCTTCCACAGAGAAGCTGCCAAAAAGCTGCTCTGGTTCTGGCTCCACGTAACCACCCACTGACACATTTCCAGGGGTGGGACTCCCTCAGAACACCGAAACAAACGCACAGAAGGGATTTTACCACGTTTTCACAGCAAGCTGAAAACACAAAACCTTTCTGAAAACTACCACGTCGCTTTTAACTGTAAATAAAATATATCTGATATTCAAAAGTTCAGGGGGAAAACAAGGCTGTCACTTTATCAGAAGGGAGACCTGCTGCTGCACTGGAATTTTCCGTGTTATTAGAGGCACTGAAGTAGCAGCTTTTTATTGGAAACAAACGTGTTGCACAAAAATAAGAGTGTGATGTTAATTTAAAAAGTTAGGGCGTCACAGAGTGTGAACACATGGCTTCCCTCCTTGTAAAATGAACAAATCCAGCACCATTTCTAAAGGAAACAAACTCTTCCTCAGTTGATATTTCCTACGGTTTTAACTGGAATACATCACTCAAAAAAACAAACAGTGCAGATCCTTCCCCCTCCCTCCCATACTCAAACCTTTCCTTCTTTTGTCAGGATGCTTCTTCACTTAATTTTTCCCAAAGGAAAACCTCTAAATCTGAGTAGGATCACAGAGTTTTTTTTCTACCTAGCTATTTGTGCTGTTTTTTTTTTTTTTTTTTGGTGCTTCAATTCATTAAGCCCCTTTCAAAAGTCAAGCTTAACCTGCCAGTCATTATGGCAACTCACACTAATCTGTAAACACCTGCCAGCTACTAGAGAATAGAACATCATTTTCCTTAAATACAGAACACCACCCCAGACAGATGTGCATAACTCATCACAAATAAATCAGCTGAAGGAGCATTAAATAAAGATTTGTTCCACTAAGAAATAAAGAGTAAATTACACAACAAGTGAACAACAACCAGCACAGCGAATTGTTGCACTAAGAAATAACGAGTTAATTACACAAGTGAACAACAACCAGCACAGCGAATTGTTGCACTAAGAAATAACAAGTTAATTACACAAGTGAACAACAACCAGCACAGCGAACTGTTGCACTAAGAAGTAACGAGCACACCACAAAACAAGCGAACAACAACCAGTGCTCCAGGTAACCTGAGCACCAGAACATCCCCTCGGAAGGGGAGGTGAATCTGACTGACAAAAGCTCAGACTGCTGACTGACTGCTCAGACTGTACTCCTCCCCAGAGACCCCGCTGCCGCCCTGACCCAACAGCCCCATCCCTGCCCGCACAGAGAGGGGCAGTAAACCAGAGCACAGACACTCCAGAGCTGAGCCTGTGACAGGTAATTCAGCCAGAAACCGTTACCTGGGCACTCAGAGCTCCTCTCCCAGCACAGAGAGGGGCAGTAAACCAGAGCACGGACACTCCAGAGCTGAGCCTGTGACAGGTAATTCAGCCAGAAACCGTTACCTGGGCACTCAGAGCTCCTCTCCCAGCACAGAGAGGGGCAGTAAACCAGAGCACGGACACTCCAGAGCTGAGCCTGTGACAGGTAATTCAGCCAGAAACCGTTACCTGGGCACTCAGAGCTCCTCTCCCAGCACAGAGAGGGGCAGTAAACCAGAGCACAGACACTCCAGAGCTGAGCCTGTGACAGGTAATTCAGCCAGAAACCGTTACCTGGGCACTCAGAGCTCCTCTCCCCGCACAGAGAGGGGCAGTAAACCAGAGCACAGACACTCCAGAGCTGAGCCTGTGACAGGTAATTCAGCCAGAAACCGTTACCTGGGCACTCAGAGCTCCTCTCCCATCCCAGCACACAGAGGGGCAGTAAATCAGAGCACAGACACTCCAGAGCTGAGCCTGTGACAGGTAATTCAGCCAGAAACCGTTACCTGGGCACTCAGAGCTCCTCTCCCAGCACAGAGAGGGGCAGTAAACCAGAGCACAGACACTCCAGAGCTGAGCCTGTGACAGGTAATTCAGCCAGAAACCGTTACCTGGGCACTCAGAGCTCCTCTCCCAGCACAGAGAGGGGCAGTAAACCAGAGCACAGACACTCCAGAGCTGAGCCTGTGACAGGTAATTCAGCCAGAAACCGTTACCTGGGCACTCAGAGCTCCTCTCCCAGCACAGAGAGGGGCAGTAAACCAGAGCACAGACACTCCAGAGCTGAGCCTGTGACAGGCAGCTCAGCCAGAAACCGTTACCTGGGCACTCAGAGCTCCTCTCCCAGCACAGAGAGGGGCAGTAAACCAGAGCACGGGCACTGCCAGAGCTGAGCCTGTGACAGGTAATTCAGCCAGAAACCGTTACCTGGGCACTCAGAGCTCCTCTCCCATCCCTGCACAGAGAGGGGCAGTAAACCAGAGCACAGACACTCCAGAGCTGAGCCTGTGACAGGTAATTCAGCCAGAAACCGTTACCTGGGCACTCAGAGCTCCTCTCCCCGCACAGAGAGGGGCAGTAAACCAGAGCACAGACACTCCAGAGCTGAGCCTGTGACAGGTAATTCAGCCAGAAACCGTTACCTGGGCACTCAGAGCTCCTCTCCCAGCACAGAGAGGGGCAGTAAACCAGAGCACAGACACTCCAGAGCTGAGCCTGTGACAGGTAATTCAGCCAGAAACCGTTACCTGGGCACTCAGAGCTCCTCTCCCAGCACAGAGAGGGGCAGTAAACCAGAGCACAGACACTGCCAGAGCTGAGCCTGTGACAGGTAATTCAGCCAGAAACCGTTACCTGGGCACTCAGAGCTCCTCTCCCGGCACAGAGAGGGGCAGTAAACCAGAGCACAGACACTCCAGAGCTGAGCCTGTGACAGGTAATTCAGCCAGAAACCGTTACCTGGGCACTCAGAGCTCCTCTCCCATCCCAGCACACAGAGGGGCAGTAAATCAGAGCACAGACACTCCAGAGCTGAGCCTGTGACAGGTAATTCAGCCAGAAACCGTTACCTGGGCACTCAGAGCTCCTCTCCCAGCACAGAGAGGGGCAGTAAACCAGAGCACAGACACTCCAGAGCTGAGCCTGTGACAGGCAGCTCAGCCCTGGGCACTCAGAGCTCCTCTCCCAGCGCTCTGCCAGGATCTGCTCCCACCCTACTTATCCTGGTGCTGCGGGCAGGAATGCAAAACAAGCCCCGCGCTGACCCAGACGCAGCCGTGTTTTGGGACAGGCTCTCCCCAAACAGCCCTTATCTCCCTGCTGTGACCAGATAACAGGACAAGGCTGCACCCTCTGCATCCTCTGCTCAGGCATTCCCTCCCTGCTGGGTGTTCCTGACCGCCCTGAGGACGGCAGGCCAAGTGCAAAAAGCAGGTGAGAGGGGATAAAAAACGAGGAGTTTGTGGGACGGGAATTCAACGTTCCGCCTCTGTGCCAGCATCTCCTCAGCAATGCAGCCCAAGAACAAGAAAAACTCGGCTTAAAAACACTCACAGCAGCTCTTCAATTAAGTGTTTGAGAGACAGGATCACTAGGATGGCCTTGCTAGAGGCCCACGAGCTGCTGAGGAGTCTGAAAAACACACACAGAGCCTGGAGAAGGGCTGGAGAAACAGGACAAAGCCTTTCTGATTTGCACAGTTAGGAAACAAACTCCACGTGGATTTCACCTCCTTGCCTGCATGGAGGTGTTTCCACAGCTGTGCAGAAGCTGCAGAAGGGCAGAGGCTGCTAAAAAATCTCCAAAACCTTGCTAAGCCCCAGTCAAAGTGCTCTAGGCATTCAGCCACGCAGATCTAAACTTAGCTGAAAAATCCTTTTGTCCAAACAATTCCCACGTCCAATCTGGTTGTGATTTGGCTCTGAAGTTACAAACCCAGCTCCTTTAACTCTCACATCCTTCCCTCCACGTTAAAAGCAATTTTAAAGGAATTAAAGAGCGATGATGCTGAATGCTGTGCTTGAGAAAAAAAAAAAAAAAAAAGTTAAAATACACAGCACAGCCTTGGGGAAACAGCTCCTGCAGGAGTCAGGGCTGCAGGGAGAGCAGGATCCAGCATGGGTTTGAGACTGGGAGTGTTGGAAATCCAACCAGTCTGCGAAGTTAAAAATCAAACAGTAAAAGGTTTTACTGCAAAAAGTAAGGTTAAACTTAGTGGAATGCAGAAAATAAACTCAAGGCTCAGAAGATGTGTAAGTAGCCATAATTATCTCACATTTAAAATGTAGCAGTGACATAGTAAAGAACTCCCAAATAATCACTGGCCTTGAAAAAACTCAATCACTTAAGCACAATGAGCATTCAAATTTAGATTTCCAGAATATGTTGTTCTGATGTTCATTTCCACAACATGTGAGAAAAGCCTACTCAAAAACTTACAGAATGCACTTCTAGTGGCCCAGTAGGATAGAAAAAATACATCTCTTTTTGGTTAGCAGTGTATCTACCAGCTATTTGAAAAAATCATAATACAAAAACACTCAGAAGGGAAATAAGTTTTTTACCTCTTTGTTGAAAAGGAAAGCGAAGCTTTTTCTGTCTGTAATAAATTCAGATTTCCTAGACAGACACGTGGATTCTTTTGCACTTACCTTTCAATTTTGTACTCAGTAACTCTTCCAAGCCACGATACATCATAAAGTATTATTTAGCTCAGGAGACAGCCCAGTGCCAGCTGAGGGCACTGAAATGCCCAGCACAGCAGCCCTGCAGTGCCTGCTGCCCTCACCCGGCACGGATTCCTCGTCAGGATGCCCTGACACGGCCTGGGGATGTGAGGGATGTGAAGGATTTGGGGATGTGAGGGATGTGGGGATGTGAAGGATGTGGGGATGTGGGGATGTGAAGGATTTGGGGATGTGAAGGATTTGGGGATGTGAAGGATTTGGGGATGTGAAGGATGTGGGGATGTGAAGGATGTGGAGGATGTGAAGGATCTGGGGATGTGAAGGATTTGGGGATGTGAAGGATTTGGGGATGTGAAGGATTTGGGGATGTGAAGGATGTGGGGATGTGAAGGATGTGAAGGATTTGGGGATGTGAAGGATTTGGGGATGTGAAGGATTTGGGGATGTGAAGGATGTGAAGGATTTGGGGATGTGAAGGATTTGGGGATGTGAAGGATGTGAGGATGTGAAGGATTTGGGGATGTGAAGGGTTTGGGGATGTGAAGGATGTGAAGGATTTGGGGATGTGAAGGATTTGGGGATGTGAAGGATTTGGGGACGTGAAGGGTTTGGGGACGTGAAGGATTTGGGGATGTGAAGGGTTTGGGGATGTGAAGGATTTGGGGATGTGAAGGATGTGAAGGATTTGGGGATGTGAAGGATGTGGGGATGTGAAGGATTTGGGGATGTGAAGGATGTGGGGATGTGAAGGATGTGAGGGATTTGGGGATGTGAAGGATTTGGGGATGTGAAGGATGTGGGGATGTGAAGGATGTGGGGATGTGAAGGATGTAGGAGATGTGAAGGATGTGGGGATGTGAAGGATGCAGGAGATGTGGGGATGTGAGGGATGTGGGGATGTGAAGGATGTGGGGATGTGAGGATGTGAAGGATTTGGGGATGTGAAGGATGTGGGGATGTGAAGGATGTGAAGGATTTGGGGATGTGAGGATGTGAAGGATTTGGGGATGTGAAGGATTTGGGGATGTGAAGGATTTGGGGATGTGAAGGATGCAGGATTGTGAGGGATGTGGGGATGTGAGGGATGTGGGGATGTGAAGGATTTGGGGATGTGAAGGATTTGGGGATGTGAAGGATGTGAGGGATTTGGGGATGTGAAGGATGTGGGGATGTGAAGGATGTGAAGGATTTGGGGATGTGAAGGATTTGGGGATGTGAAGGATTTGGGGATGTGGGGATGTGAAGGATTTGGGGATGTGAAGGATGTGAAGGATTTGGGGATGTGAAGGATTTGGGGATGTGAAGGATGCAGGAGATGTGAAGGATTTGGGAGATGTGAGGGATGCAGGAGATGTGAAGGATGCAGGATTGTGAGGGATGTGGGGATGTGAAGGATTTGGGTTGTGATTCCGGGCAATCAGGCTCCAGGGTGAGCAGGGAAGCCAATAAACACAAAACACACCTGGAAGAACAAATCAGTATTTCCACGTGGCAACCATGACGGCGTTTTTTGGGAAATTGCAGGTGAGGAAAAGCAGGAACTGCCTGCTCCAAGCTGGCTGCGATGCTCTGGGAGCTGATTCCCGAGGAACAGCCATCCCAGACAGATTCCCAGCACTCTGACACCCGGCAGGAACGCCAGGCTAGCGAGCTGGCTAATTAGAACAGCGTGCAAATTGACATCCCGCTACAACACTTCACACCAGTAACGGAGGGAAGGGCTCCTGCATCAGCTGCCGCCTCCACAATTAGACAACAGGAGATGCCACAGAGCAGCGCACGCCCGATGGATTTAACCACCGAAACGTTACCGCCGAGTTTCGGTGGTTAATAATGCAGGGGCAGGAGTTTTATGATAAACAGCGCGGAGGAAAATCCATAAACCGATGGGACAAAAAGCAGCCCGTGGTTTGACAGAGATACAATATTAAAGCGCAGGTACTTTCCTGCACATTAGGCTTTTATCTCCGTGCCCCTCGGGCAGCAGACACAGAGCAATTAGCACAGGGAAAGGGGAAGAGCTCCGGGAAGGCACCAGGCAGCGCCCCGGAACACCATCCTGGGCGTGCATCTGAATCACCATCAATTCTCCTCATCTCCCTGGCAGCGGCCACCGAAATTTGAGACGCACGGCAGCACAAAAGGAACGGGAGGAGAGCTGGAGGAAAACTCTGGGCGGCAGCGTTTTGTTTTGACATGAACGCGGGCTCGGGAAGCGGGAGCAGCCGCTCCTCCTGGGGCGAGGAGCAGCGCCGAGTTTGGGGCTCCCACTGCGCACCAGCAGAGCTCCCGAGGGTCCCGGGGAGCGAAGCCCTCTGCCGCTGCGGGGACGGGCTCCCACTCTCGGTCAGGGGATTGACACACAGTGACACCACGGCCAGCCCGCCCCCTCCCCTCTGCGTCCTCGGGGCAGCACTCCAGGGAAAGCCAACCCTGCTGTGATGGTGCGGCTGCACACACGTGTTTCACACCCCAGAAAATCCTATTCCGATTTCAATTTAAGCATTTATCTCCTCTTTCTCATTTTTATTTTCTGAGAAAGCACACGGCTGAAAAAAAAAAACCCCCCAAACCGAGTGCTCCTTTGGGCGCAGGGTCAGCGCGGCCAGAGCAGGCGGATCCGCTCAGCACACGGCACAGCAGCTCCTCGGAGCCACACACCTCGGCCAGGGCCCCACCCAGCCGCGCCCAGAGGGAGCGTGCAGAGGTAACATCTGCTCCTTGCAGCAATCTGCACGGGGACAGTGTTCTCTTGACAAAAAAAAAATAAAAATTAAAAAAAAAAAATCACCTCTGGGCACAGCAAGCGTGGAAAATTCCAGCCCCGACCAAAAGTACAGTTTTTCAGTAGGTTAACAACGGAGAGAAACGGAGCCCTGAAATCCCTGCAGGACGTTAAGGGCAGCTCCTCGCCGGGATCTGCTCTCAGCACCTTTGTTCTCACAAACCCCTCGATTCCTCTCCCAGCTCACAGCCCCGTGTGCCAGCCCAGCCCGAGCGCATTATGTAAAGAGCTGTCCACTTAGAAACTGAGCCCTCATCAGCGCCAGGCACTCGGCGCTTCTCCCTGCGCCTCAGCTCTTGCAAATAAAGTTCCTGAGCCGATATTAAACACGCGTGCTTATGCAACAAGCGCATCCGGAGGGGTCCGCGGGCGCGGAGCGGGGAGGAACAGGCGGGCACAGGGCGAGCCCGGGGCAGGGCCGGGCTGCTCGGGGCTGGAAGGGGCAGAACCGGAGCGCAGGAGGCCGGCAGCCGAGCAGGGCACAGCGGGAGCCCTGGCCGGACAGAGACCGGCGGCCCGAGAGGGCACGGCGCTGTCTGCAGCGCCCAACAGCGCAGCCAGCGCTGCCCCAGCCCCGCACCCGCACCCGCACCGCGACAGGCGCTAATGATCTGTAATTAACAGCCGTGCCCCCCCGCAACGGGAAACCCGCAGCCCGAAGCGGACACGGCCCAGAGCCCCCGCGAAGCCGCGGGGCAGCGCTCGGCCGCCCGGCCCGCACGGCGGAACCCCCGAAGCTCGGCAGTGCCGCGGGGTCACGGCTCCTCTCTGGCCGAGGCGGCGGAAGGGCACGGGAGGAGGGGCGCGGTGAGACCGGGGCACTGAGGGGGGAGAGGTGCGCGGGCAGCGCGGGAGGAGCGCACGGGAGCGGAGCAGGGCAGGAGCCCCGGGAAGGAGCCGGGGAAGGAGGGGAGGCGGCCGGGAGGGGATCCCGGCGCGGCGGGCGGAGCGGGTGTTACCTGGGCCGCGGCCCGAGCCCGCCGTGAGGGGCGGCGGCGGCGGGGCAAGGCCCGGGCCTCCGCCCCCTGCCCGGGGCGCGGCGGGGCGGGGCGGGGCGGCGCTGGCGGGCGCTGCCGGCCGCCCCCGCCGCCTGCAGCCCGCGCCCGGTCCCCGCGCCGCTCGCGGCCGGTTTGTTGTCGCTGTCGCCGTCGCGGCCGCCGCCGACACGTCCGGGCCGCCGCCGCCGCCGCGCATGCGCCACATCCGGGTCCCGCGGCGCCTGCGCGGCGCGGGGAAGGGGCGCGGGCGGGCGCGTTGTGTTCGTGGTTGGCGGGCGGCGCCGCTGTGCGAGCGGAGCGGGCGGGCGCGGATCGCGGGGTCCGTGACCGGGAAAACGCTGCGGGGCCGGGGGCTGCGGGACCGGGGGCTGCAGGACCGGGGGCTGCGGGACCGGGAAAACGCTGCGGGACCGGGGGCTGCGGGACCGGGAACTGCGGGACCGGGGGCTGCGGGGCCGGGGTCTGCGGGACCGGGGCTGCGGGACCGGGGGCTGCGGGACCGGGAAAACGCTGCGGGACCGGGGGCTGCGGGGCCGGGGGCTGCGGGACCGGGGGCTGCGGGACCGGGAACTGCGGGGCCGGGGGCTGCGGGACCGGGAACTGCGGGGCCGGGGGCTGCGGGACCGGGGGTTGCGGGACCGGGGGCTGCGGGACCGGGAACTGCGGGGCCGGGGGCTGCGGGACCGGGGGCTGCGGGACCGGGAACTGCGGGGCCGGGGGCTGCGGGACCGGGGGCTGCGGGACCGGGGGCTGCGGGGCCGGGGGCTGCGGGGCCGGGGGTTCTGGGACCGGGGGTTCTGGGACCGGGGGCTGCGGGACCGGGGGGTGCGGGACCGGGGGCTGCGGGACCGGGAGCTGCGGGACCGGGGGGTGCGGGCCGTGCCCCGTGCCCGCCGTGTCACCGCCCCGCCGCTCCCCGTGCCGCGTCCAGCCCTTCCCCGGCACCTGCGGCGTGGGCGCTCCAATTCGGATTTTGGGGGCAGTAAAGCAGCGAGTGTAAACAGGTTAAATTCGGATTTTGGGGATGTAAAGCAGCGAGTGTAAACAGGTTAAATTCGGATTTTGGGGGATGTAAAGCAGCGAGTGTAAACAGGTTAAATTCGGATTTTGGGGATGTAAAGCAGCGAGTGTAAACAGGTTAAATTCGGATTTTGGGGGATGTAAAGCAGCGAATGTAAACAGGTTAAATTCAGATTTTGGGGATGTAAAGCAGCGAGTGTAAACAGGTTAAATTCGGATTTTGGGGATGTAAAGCAGCGAGTGTAAACAGGTTAAATTCGGATTTTGGGGGATGTAAAGCAGCGAGTGTAAACAGGTTAAATTCGGATTTTGGGGATGTAAAGCAGCGAGTGTAAACAGGTTAAATTCGGATTTTGGGGATGTAAAGCAGCGAGTGTAAACAGGTTAAATTCGGATTTTGGGGGATGTAAAGCAGCGAGTGTAAACAGGTTAAATTCGGATTTTGGGGGATGTAAAGCAGCGAGTGTAAACAGGTTAAATTCGGATTTTGGGGATGTAAAGCAGCGAGTGTAAACAGGTTAAATTCGGATTTTGGGGGATGTAAAGCAGCGAGTGTAAACAGGTTAAATTCGGATTTTGGGGCAGTAAAGCAGCGAGTGTAAACAGGTTAAATTCGGATTTTTGGGGCAGTAAAGCAGCGAGTGTAAACAGGTTAAATTCGGATTTTGGGGGATGTAAAGCAGCGAGTGTAAACAGGTTAAATTCGGATTTTGGGGATGTAAAGCAGCGAGTGTAAACAGGTTAAATTCGGATTTTGGGGGATGTAAAGCAGCGAATGTAAACAGGTTAAATTCGGATTTTGGGGCAGTAAAGCAGCGAGTGTAAACAGGTTAAATTCGGATTTTGGGGGGATGTAAAGCAGCGAGTGTAAACAGGTTAAATTCGGATTTAGGGGGAAGTGAAGCAGCGAGTGTAAACAGGTTAAATTCGGATTTTGGGGATGTAAAGCAGCGAGTGTAAACAGGTTAAATTCGGATTTTGGGGATGTAAAGCAGCGAGTGTAAACAGGTTAAATTCGGATTTTGGGGGCAGTAAAGCAGCGAGTGTAAACAGGTTAAATTCGGATTTTGGGGGATGTAAAGCAGCGAGTGTAAACAGGTTAAATTCGGATTTTGGGGGATGTAAAGCAGCGAGTGTAAACAGGTTAAATTCGGATTTTGGGGGATGTAAAGCAGCGAGTGTAAACAGGTTAAATTCAGATTTTGGGGATGTAAAGCAGCGAGTGTAAACAGGTTAAATTCGGATTTTGGGGGATGTAAAGCAGCGAGTGTAAACAGGTTAAATTCGGATTTTGGGGGATGTAAAGCAGCGAGTGTAAACAGGTTAAATTCGGATTTTGGGGGATGTAAAGCAGCGAGTGTAAACAGGTTAAATTCGGATTTTGGGGATGTAAAGCAGCGAGTGCAAACAGGTTAAATTCGGATTTTGGGGCAGTGAAGCAGCGAGTGTAAACAGGTTAAATTCGGATTTTGGGGATGTAAAGCAGCGAGTGTAAACAGGTTAAATTCGGATTTTGGGGGATGTAAAGCAGCGAGTGTAAACAGGTTAAATTCGGATTTTGGGGATGTAAAGCAGCGAGTGTAAACAGGTTAAATTCGGATTTTGGGGGATGTAAAGCAGCGAGTGTAAACAGGTTAAATTCGGATTTTGGGGCAGTAAAGCAGCGAGTGTAAACAGGTTAAATTCGGATTTTGGGGATGTAAAGCAGCGAGTGTAAACAGGTTAAATTCGGATTTTGGGGGATGTAAAGCAGCGAGTGTAAACAGGTTAAATTCGGATTTTGGGGGATGTAAAGCAGCGAGTGTAAACAGGTTAAATTCGGATTTTGGGGGATGTAAAGCAGCGAGTGTAAACAGGTTAAATTCGGATTTTGGGGATGTAAAGCAGCGAGTGTAAACAGGTTAAATTCGGATTTTGGGGGCAGTAAAGCAGCGAGTGTAAACAGGTTAAATTCGGATTTTGGGGATGTAAAGCAGCGAGTGTAAACAGGTTAAATTCGGATTTTGGGGATGTAAAGCAGCGAGTGCAAACAGGTTAAATTCGGATTTTGGGGCAGTGAAGCAGCGAGTGTAAACAGGTTAAATTCGGATTTTGGGGATGTAAAGCAGCGAGTGTAAACAGGTTAAATTCGGATTTTGGGGGCAGTAAAGCAGCGAGTGTAAACAGGTTAAATTCGGATTTTGGGGGATGTAAAGCAGCGAGTGTAAACAGGTTAAATTCGGATTTTGGGGGCAGTAAAGCAGCGAGTGTAAACAGGTTAAATTCGGATTTTGGGGATGTAAAGCAGCGAGTGTAAACAGGTTAAATTCGGATTTTGGGGATGTAAAGCAGCGAGTGTAAACAGGTTAAATTCGGATTTTGGGGGATGTAAAGCAGCGAGTGTAAACAGGTTAAATTCGGATTTTGGGGGCAGTAAAGCAGCGAGTGTAAACAGGTTAAATTCGGATTTTGGGGGATGTAAAGCAGCGAGTGTAAACAGGTTAAATTCGGATTTTGGGGGCAGTAAAGCAGCGAGTGTAAACAGGTTAAATTCGGATTTTGGGGGCAGTAAAGCAGCGAGTGTAAACAGGTTAAATTCGGATTTTGGGGATGTAAAGCAGCGAGTGTAAACAGGTTAAATTCGGATTTTGGGGATGTAAAGCAGCGAGTGTAAACAGGTTAAATTCGGATTTTGGGGGATGTAAAGCAGCGAGTGTAAACAGGTTAAATTCGGATTTTGGGGCAGTAAAGCAGCGAGTGTAAACAGGTTAAATTCGGATTTTTGGGGCAGTAAAGCAGCGAGTGTAAACAGGTTAAATTCGGATTTTGGGGGATGTAAAGCAGCGAGTGTAAACAGGTTAAATTCGGATTTTGGGGATGTAAAGCAGCGAGTGTAAACAGGTTAAATTCGGATTTTGGGGATGTAAAGCAGCGAGTGTAAACAGGTTAAATTCGGATTTTGGGGATGTAAAGCAGCGAGTGTAAACAGGTTAAATTCGGATTTTGGGGGCAGTAAAGCAGCGAGTGTAAACAGGTTAAATTCGGATTTTGGGGGATGTAAAGCAGCGAGTGTAAACAGGTTAAATTCGGATTTTGGGGATGTAAAGCAGCGAGTGTAAACAGGTTAAATTCGGATTTTGGGGGATGTAAAGCAGCGAGTGTAAACAGGTTAAATTCGGATTTTTGGGGCAGTAAAGCAGCGAGTGTAAACAGGTTAAATTCGGATTTTGGGGGCAGTAAAGCAGCGAGTGTAAACAGGTTAAATTCGGATTTTGGGGGTGTAAAGCAGCGAGTGTAAACAGGTTAAATTCGGATTTTGGGGGATGTAAAGCAGCGAGTGTAAACAGGTTAAATTCGGATTTTGGGGGATGTAAAGCAGCGAGTGTAAACAGGTTAAATTCGGATTTTGGGGATGTAAAGCAGCGAGTGTAAACAGGTTAAATTCGGATTTTGGGGATGTAAAGCAGCGAGTGTAAAGCAGCGAGTGTAAACAGGTTAAATTCGGATTTTGGGGGATGTAAAGCAGCGAGTGTAAACAGGTTAAATTCGGATTTTGGGGATGTAAAGCAGCGAGTGCAAACAGGTTAAATTCGGATTTTGGGGCAGTAAAGCAGCGAGTGTAAACAGGTTAAATTCGGATTTTGGGGATGTAAAGCACGAGTGTAAACAGGTTAAATTCGGATTTTGGGGATGTAAAGCAGCGAGTGTAAACAGGTTAAATTCGGATTTTGGGGATGTAAAGCAGCGAGTGTAAACAGGTTAAATTCGGATTTTGGGGGATGTAAAGCAGCGAGTGTAAACAGGTTAAATTCGGATTTTGGGGGTGTAAAGCAGCGAGTGTAAACAGGTTAAATTCGGATTTTGGGGGATGTAAAGCAGCGAGTGTAAACAGGTTAAATTCGGATTTTGGGGGCAGTAAAGCAGCGAGTGTAAACAGGTTAAATTCGGATTTTGGGGCAGTAAAGCAGCGAGTGTAAACAGGTTAAATTCGGATTTTGGGGATGTAAAGCAGCGAGTGTAAACAGGTTAAATTCGGATTTTGGGGGTGTAAAGCAGCGAGTGTAAACAGGTTAAATTCGGATTTTGGGGATGTAAAGCAGCGAGTGTAAACAGGTTAAATTCGGATTTTGGGGATGTAAAGCACGAGTGTAAACAGGTTAAATTCGGATTTTGGGGCAGTAAAGCAGCGAGTGTAAACAGGTTAAATTCGGATTTTGGGGGATGTAAAGCAGCGAGTGTAAACAGGTTAAATTCGGATTTTGGGGATGTAAAGCAGCGAGTGTAAACAGGTTAAATTCGGATTTTGGGGATGTAAAGCAGCGAGTGTAAACAGGTTAAATTCGGATTTTGGGGGCAGTAAAGCAGCGAGTGTAAACAGGTTAAATTCGGATTTTGGGGGCAGTAAAGCAGCGAGTGTAAACAGGTTAAATTCGGATTTTGGGGGATGTAAAGCAGCGAGTGTAAACACGTTAAATTCGGATTTTGGGGATGTAAAGCAGCGAGTGTAAACAGGTTAAATTCGGATTTTGGGGATGTAAAGCAGCGAGTGTAAACAGGTTAAATTCGGATTTTGGGGGCAGTAAAGCAGCGAGTGTAAACAGGTTAAATTCGGATTTTGGGGGGATGTAAAGCAGCGAGTGTAAACAGGTTAAATTCGGATTTTGGGGGCAGTAAAGCAGCGAGTGTAAACAGGTTAAATTCGGATTTTGGGGATGTAAAGCAGCGAGTGTAAACAGGTTAAATTCGGATTTTGGGGGCAGTAAAGCAGCGAGTGTAAACAGGTTAAATTCGGATTTTGGGGGATGTAAAGCAGCGAGTGTAAACAGGTTAAATTCGGATTTTGGGGATGTAAAGCAGCGAGTGTAAACAGGTTAAATTCGGATTTTGGGGATGTAAAGCAGCGAGTGTAAACAGGTTAAATTCGGATTTTGGGGATGTAAAGCAGCGAGTGTAAACAGGTTAAATTCGGATTTTGGGGGGATGTAAAGCAGCGAGTGTAAACAGGTTAAATTCGGATTTTTGGGGCAGTAAAGCAGCGAGTGTAAACAGGTTAAATTCGGATTTTGGGGGATGTAAAGCAGCGAGTGTAAACAGGTTAAATTCGGATTTTGGGGATGTAAAGCAGCGAGTGTAAACAGGTTAAATTCGGATTTTGGGGATGTAAAGCAGCGAGTGTAAACAGGTTAAATTCGGATTTTGGGGATGTAAAGCAGCGAGTGTAAACAGGTTAAATTCGGATTTTGGGGGATGTAAAGCAGCGAGTGTAAACAGGTTAAATTCGGATTTTGGGGATGTAAAGCAGCGAGTGTAAACAGGTTAAATTCGGATTTTGGGGCAGTAAAGCAGCGAGTGTAAACAGGTTAAATTCGGATTTTGGGGATGTAAAGCAGCGAGTGTAAACAGGTTAAATTCGGATTTTGGGGGATGTAAAGCAGCGAGTGTAAACAGGTTAAATTCGGATTTTGGGGGCAGTGAAGCAGCGAGTGTAAACAGGTTAAATTCGGATTTTGGGGATGTAAAGCAGCGAGTGTAAACAGGTTAAATTCGGATTTTGGGGGCAGTGAAGCAGCGAGTGTAAACAGGTTAAATTCGGATTTTGGGGCAGTAAAGCAGCGAGTGTAAACAGGTTAAATTCGGATTTTGGGGATGTAAAGCAGCGAGTGTAAACAGGTTAAATTCGGATTTTGGGGGGCAGTAAAGCAGCGAGTGTAAACAGGTTAAATTCGGATTTTGGGGGATGTAAAGCAGCGAGTGTAAACAGGTTAAATTCGGATTTTGGGGATGTAAAGCAGCGAGTGTAAACAGGTTAAATTCGGATTTTGGGGATGTAAAGCAGCGAGTGTAAACAGGTTAAATTCGGATTTTGGGGGATGTAAAGCAGCGAGTGTAAACAGGTTAAATTCGGATTTTTGGGGCAGTAAAGCAGCGAGTGTAAACAGGTTAAATTCGGATTTTGGGGATGTAAAGCAGCGAGTGTAAACAGGTTAAATTCGGATTTTGGGGATGTAAAGCAGCGAGTGTAAACAGGTTAAATTCGGATTTTGGGGATGTAAAGCAGCGAGTGTAAACAGGTTAAATTCGGATTTTGGGGGATGTAAAGCAGCGAGTGTAAACAGGTTAAATTCGGATTTTGGGGATGTAAAGCAGCGAGTGTAAACAGGTTAAATTCGGATTTTGGGGCAGTAAAGCAGCGAGTGTAAACAGGTTAAATTCGGATTTTGGGGATGTAAAGCAGCGAGTGTAAACAGGTTAAATTCGGATTTTGGGGATGTAAAGCAGCGAGTGTAAACAGGTTAAATTCGGATTTTGGGGGATGTAAAGCAGCGAGTGTAAACAGGTTAAATTCGGATTTTGGGGGCAGTAAAGCAGCGAGTGTAAACAGGTTAAATTCGGATTTTGGGGGCAGTAATGCAGCGAGTGTAAACAGGTTAAATTGGGATTTTGGGGCAGTAAAGCAGCGAGTGTAAACAGGTTAAATTCGGATTTTGGGGATGTAAAGCAGCGAGTGTAAACAGGTTAAATTCGGATTTTGGGGGATGTAAAGCAGCGAGTGTAAACAGGTTAAATTCGGATTTTGGGGATGTAAAGCAGCGAGTGTAAACAGGTTAAATTCGGATTTTGGGGATGTAAAGCAGCGAGTGTAAACAGGTTAAATTCGGATTTTGGGGATGTAAAGCAGCGAGTGTAAACAGGTTAAATTCGGATTTTGGGGATGTAAAGCAGCGAGTGTAAACAGGTTAAATTCGGATTTTGGGGGATGTAAAGCAGCGAGTGTAAACAGGTTAAATTCGGATTTTGGGGATGTAAAGCAGCGAGTGTAAACAGGTTAAATTCGGATTTTGGGGGCAGTAAAGCAGCGAGTGTAAACAGGTTAAATTCGGATTTTGGGGGCAGTAATGCAGCGAGTGTAAACAGGTTAAATTCGGATTTTGGGGATGTAAAGCAGCGAGTGTAAACAGGTTAAATTCGGATTTTGGGGGATGTAAAGCAGCGAGTGTAAACAGGTTAAATTCGGATTTTGGGGATGTAAAGCAGCGAGTGTAAACAGGTTAAATTCGGATTTTGGGGGCAGTAAAGCAGCGAGTGTAAACAGGTTAAATTCGGATTTTGGGGGATGTAAAGCAGCGAGTGTAAACAGGTTAAATTCGGATTTTGGGGGATGTAAAGCAGCGAGTGTAAACAGGTTAAATTCGGATTTTGGGGATGTAAAGCAGCGAGTGTAAACAGGTTAAATTCGGATTTTGGGGGATGTAAAGCAGCGAGTGTAAACAGGTTAAATTCGGATTTTGGGGATGTAAAGCAGCGAGTGTAAACAGGTTAAATTCGGATTTTGGGGGATGTAAAGCAGCGAGTGTAAACAGGTTAAATTCGGATTTTGGGGATGTAAAGCAGCGAGTGTAAACAGGTTAAATTCGGATTTTGGGGATGTAAAGCAGCGAGTGTAAACAGGTTAAATTCGGATTTTGGGGATGTAAAGCAGCGAGTGTAAACAGGTTAAATTCGGATTTTGGGGATGTAAAGCAGCGAGTGTAAACACGTTAAATTCGGATTTTGGGGGATGTAAAGCAGCGAGTGTAAACAGGTTAAATTCGGATTTTGGGGCAGTAAAGCAGCGAGTGTAAACAGGTTAAATTCGGATTTTGGGGGATGTAAAGCAGCGAGTGTAAACAGGTTAAATTCGGATTTTGGGGATGTAAAGCAGCGAGTGTAAACAGGTTAAATTCGGATTTTGGGGGATGTAAAGCAGCGAGTGTAAACAGGTTAAATTCGGATTTTGGGGATGTAAAGCAGCGAGTGTAAACAGGTTAAATTCGGATTTTGGGGATGTAAAGCAGCGAGTGTAAACAGGTTAAATTCGGATTTTGGGGATGTAAAGCAGCGAGTGTAAACAGGTTAAATTCGGATTTTGGGGATGTAAAGCAGCGAGTGTAAACACGTTAAATTCGGATTTTGGGGGATGTAAAGCAGCGAGTGTAAACAGGTTAAATTCGGATTTTGGGGCAGTAAAGCAGCGAGTGTAAACAGGTTAAATTCGGATTTTGGGGGGATGTAAAGCAGCGAGTGTAAACAGGTTAAATTCGGATTTTGGGGATGTAAAGCAGCGAGTGTAAACAGGTTAAATTCGGATTTTGGGGATGTAAAGCAGCGAGTGTAAACAGGTTAAATTCGGATTTTGGGGGATGTAAAGCAGCGAGTGTAAACAGGTTAAATTCGGATTTTGGGGATGTAAAGCAGCGAGTGTAAACAGGTTAAATTCGGATTTTGGGGGATGTAAAGCAGCGAGTGTAAACAGGTTAAATTCGGATTTTGGGGGCAGTAAAGCAGCGAGTGTAAACAGGTTAAATTCGGATTTTGGGGATGTAAAGCAGCGAGTGTAAACAGGTTAAATTCGGATTTTGGGGATGTAAAGCAGCGAGTGTAAACAGGTTAAATTCGGATTTTGGGGGCAGTAAAGCAGCGAGTGTAAACAGGTTAAATTCGGATTTTGGGGATGTAAAGCAGCGAGTGTAAACAGGTTAAATTCGGATTTTGGGGATGTAAAGCAGCGAGTGTAAACAGGTTAAATTCGGATTTTGGGGGATGTAAAGCAGCGAGTGTAAACAGGTTAAATTCGGATTTTGGGGATGTAAAGCAGCGAGTGTAAACAGGTTAAATTCGGATTTTGGGGGATGTAAAGCAGCGAGTGTAAACAGGTTAAATTCGGATTTTGGGGGCAGTAAAGCAGCGAGTGTAAACAGGTTAAATTCGGATTTTGGGGATGTAAAGCAGCGAGTGTAAACAGGTTAAATTCGGATTTTGGGGGGCAGTAAAGCAGCGAGTGTAAACAGGTTAAATTCGGATTTTGGGGGCAGTAAAGCAGCGAGTGTAAACAGGTTAAATTCGGATTTTGGGGATGTAAAGCAGCGAGTGTAAACAGGTTAAATTCGGATTTTGGGGATGTAAAGCAGCGAGTGTAAACAGGTTAAATTCGGATTTTGGGGGATGTAAAGCAGCGAGTGTAAACAGGTTAAATTCGGATTTTGGGGATGTAAAGCAGCGAGTGTAAACAGGTTAAATTCGGATTTTGGGGATGTAAAGCAGCGAGTGTAAACAGGTTAAATTCGGATTTTGGGGGATGTAAAGCAGCGAGTGTAAACAGGTTAAATTCGGATTTTGGGGCAGTAAAGCAGCGAGTGTAAACAGGTTAAATTCGGATTTTGGGGGGATGTAAAGCAGCGAGTGTAAACAGGTTAAATTCGGATTTTGGGGATGTAAAGCAGCGAGTGTAAACAGGTTAAATTCGGATTTTGGGGGGCAGTAAAGCAGCGAGTGTAAACAGGTTAAATTCGGATTTTGGGGCAGTAAAGCAGCGAGTGTAAACAGGTTAAATTGCGGATTTTGGGGATGTAAAGCAGCGAGTGTAAACAGGTTAAATTCGGATTTTGGGGATGTAAAGCAGCGAGTGTAAACAGGTTAAATTCGGATTTTGGGGGATGTAAAGCAGCGAGTGTAAACAGGTTAAATTCGGATTTTGGGGGATGTAAAGCAGCGAGTGTAAACAGGTTAAATTCGGATTTTGGGGATGTAAAGCAGCGAGTGTAAACAGGTTAAATTCGGATTTTGGGGATGTAAAGCAGCGAGTGTAAACAGGTTAAATTCGGATTTTGGGGATGTAAAGCAGCGAGTGTAAACAGGTTAAATTCGGATTTGGGGGCAGTAAAGCAGCGAGTGTAAACAGGTTAAATTCGGATTTTGGGGATGTAAAGCAGCGAGTGTAAACAGGTTAAATTCGGATTTTGGGGGATGTAAAGCAGCGAGTGTAAACAGGTTAAATTCGGATTTTGGGGATGTAAAGCAGCGAGTGTAAACAGGTTAAATTGGGATTTTGGGGCAGTAAAGCAGCGAGTGTAAACAGGTTAAATTCGGATTTTGGGGGCAGTAAAGCAGCGAGTGTAAACACGTTAAATTCGGATTTTGGGGGATGTAAAGCAGCGAGTGTAAACAGGTTAAATTCGGATTTTCGGGGCAGTAAAGCAGCGAGTGTAAACAGGTTAAATTCGGATTTTGGGGGCAGTAAAGCAGCGAGTGTAAACAGGTTAAATTCGGATTTTGGGGATGTAAAGCAGCGAGTGTAAACAGGTTAAATTCGGATTTTGGGGATGTAAAGCAGCGAGTGTAAACAGGTTAAATTCGGATTTTGGGGGATGTAAAGCAGCGAGTGTAAACACGTTAAATTCGGATTTTGGGGGCAGTAAAGCAGCGAGTGTAAACAGGTTAAATTCGGATGTTGGGGATGTAAAGCAGCGAGTGTAAACAGGTTAAATTCGGATGTTGGGGATGTAAAGCAGCGAGTGTAAACAGGTTAAATTCGGATTTTGGGGGATGTAAAGCAGCGAGTGTAAACAGGTTAAATTCGGATTTTGGGGCAGTAAAGCAGCGAGTGTAAACAGGTTAAATTCGGATTTTGGGGATGTAAAGCAGCGAGTGTAAACAGGTTAAATTCGGATGTTGGGGATGTAAAGCAGCGAGTGTAAACAGGTTAAATTCGGATTTTGGGGGCAGTAAAGCAGCGAGTGTAAACAGGTTAAATTCGGATTTGGGGGAAGTAAAGCAGCGAGTGTAAACAGGTTAAATTCGGATTTTGGGGATGTAAAGCAGCGAGTGTAAACAGGTTAAATTCGGATTTTGGGGCAGTAAAGCAGCGAGTGTAAACAGGTTAAATTCGGATTTTGGGGATGTAAAGCAGCGAGTGTAAACAGGTTAAATTCGGATTTTGGGGGCAGTAAAGCAGCGAGTGTAAACAGGTTAAATTGGGATTTTGGGGCAGTAAAGCAGCGAGTGTAAACAGGTTAAATTCGGATTTTGGGGGATGTAAAGCAGCGAGTGTAAACAGGTTAAATTCGGATTTTGGGGGATGTAAAGCAGCGAGTGTAAACAGGTTAAATTCGGATTTTGGGGCAGTAAAGCAGCGAGTGTAAACAGGTTAAATTCGGATTTTGGGGATGTAAAGCAGCGAGTGTAAACAGGTTAAATTCGGATTTTGGGGGATGTAAAGCAGCGAGTGTAAACAGGTTAAATTCGGATTTTGGGGGATGTAAAGCAGCGAGTGTAAACAGGTTAAATTCGGATTTTGGGGATGTAAAGCAGCGAGTGTAAACAGGTTAAATTCGGATTTTGGGGGATGTAAAGCAGCGAGTGTAAACAGGTTAAATTCGGATTTTGGGGATGTAAAGCAGCGAGTGTAAACAGGTTAAATTCGGATTTTGGGGGATGTAAAGCAGCGAGTGTAAACAGGTTAAATTCGGATTTTGGGGGATGTAAAGCAGCGAGTGTAAACAGGTTAAATTCGGATTTTGGGGATGTAAAGCAGCGAGTGTAAACAGGTTAAATTCGGATTTTGGGGGCAGTAAAGCAGCGAGTGTAAACAGGTTAAATTCGGATTTTGGGGATGTAAAGCAGCGAGTGTAAACAGGTTAAATTCGGATTTTGGGGGATGTAAAGCAGCGAGTGTAAACAGGTTAAATTCGGATTTTGGGGATGTAAAGCAGCGAGTGTAAACAGGTTAAATTCGGATTTTGGGGGATGTAAAGCAGCGAGTGTAAACAGGTTAAATTCGGATTTTGGGGATGTAAAGCAGCGAGTGTAAACAGGTTAAATTCGGATTTTGGGGGCAGTAAAGCAGCGAGTGTAAACAGGTTAAATTCGGATTTTGGGGGATGTAAAGCAGCGAGTGTAAACAGGTTAAATTCGGATTTTGGGGATGTAAAGCAGCGAGTGTAAACAGGTTAAATTCGGATTTTGGGGATGTAAAGCAGCGAGTGTAAACAGGTTAAATTCGGATTTTGGGGATGTAAAGCAGCGAGTGTAAACAGGTTAAATTCGGATTTTGGGGGATGTAAAGCAGCGAGTGTAAACAGGTTAAATTCGGATTTTGGGGGGCAGTAAAGCAGCGAGTGTAAACAGGTTAAATTCGGATTTTGGGGGATGTAAAGCAGCGAGTGTAAACAGGTTAAATTCGGATTTTGGGGATGTAAAGCAGCGAGTGTAAACAGGTTAAATTCGGATTTTGGGGGCAGTAATGCAGCGAGTGTAAACAGGTTAAATTCGGATTTTGGGGCAGTAAAGCAGCGAGTGTAAACAGGTTAAATTCGGATTTTGGGGGCAGTAAAGCAGCGAGTGTAAACAGGTTAAATTCGGATTTTGGGGATGTAAAGCAGCGAGTGTAAACAGGTTAAATTCGGATTTTGGGGATGTAAAGCAGCGAGTGTAAACAGGTTAAATTCGGATTTTGGGGGATGTAAAGCAGCGAGTGTAAACAGGTTAAATTCGGATTTTGGGGATGTAAAGCAGCGAGTGTAAACAGGTTAAATTCGGATTTTGGGGGATGTAAAGCAGCGAGTGTAAACAGGTTAAATTCGGATTTTGGGGATGTAAAGCAGCGAGTGTAAACAGGTTAAATTCGGATTTTGGGGGATGTAAAGCAGCGAGTGTAAACAGGTTAAATTCGGATTTTGGGGGATGTAAAGCAGCGAGTGTAAACAGGTTAAATTCGGATTTTGGGGATGTAAAGCAGCGAGTGTAAACAGGTTAAATTCGGATTTTGGGGGATGTAAAGCAGCGAGTGTAAACAGGTTAAATTCGGATTTTGGGGGATGTAAAGCAGCGAGTGTAAACACGTAAACAAGTAAAGCAGCGAGTCTGCCAGGACGCAGATTTCTGAAACCAAACCACCACAGGGAAATATTTAATGTGCTTGTCCCTATCTATGAACAGAGTAAGAGCAAATTATTTAAAAAGTCTGTTTTAAAAAAACCAAAAAGGAAAGGATAAAAGAGAAAAGAAAAGAGAAAAAAGAAAAAAAAAAGAATGGGAAAAAGGAAAGAAAAAAAGAAAAAAGAGAAAATTTAAAGAAAAAAAGAAAAAAGAAAAAGAGAAAATAAAGAGAAAAAAGTAAAGAAAAAAGAAAAAGAGAAGAAAAAAATAAAGGAAAAGAAAAAAGAAAAAGACAAGAAAAAAAAAAGACAGAAAAAGGAAAAGGGAGAAAAGAAAAAAAAAATAGAAAAAAGCGGAAAAGAAAAGAAAAAAGGAAAAGAAGAAAAAGAAAAGAAAAAATAGGAAAAGAAAAGAAAAAAGAAAAAAAGGAAAAGAAAAAAAGGAAAACAAAAGAAAAAAGGAAAAAAAGGTAAAGGGAAAAAAAGGAAAAGTAAAGAAAAAAGAAAAAAAAGGAAAAGGAAAAAAAGGAAAAGAAAAGAAAAAAAAAGGAAAAGAAAAAAAGGCAAAGAAAAGAAAAAAGAAAAAAAAAAGGAAAAGGATAAAAAAGGAAAAGAAAAGAAAAAGGAAAAGAAAAAAAAAGGAAAAGAAAATGGAAGATGAAAAAAAAGGGAAAGAAAAGAAAAAAGAAAAAAAAGGGAAAGGAAGAAAAAAAAAAAAGGGAAAGAAAAGAAAAAGGAAAAGAAAAGAAAAAAGGAAAATGAAAAAAAGGAAAAGAAAAATACAGAGGAAAGCTGAAGAGTCTCACCATGGGGAATGGCTGATACCAGAGCCTGGAACTTCCACGTTGGATCCCAGAAACCTGGGAGCTTTGAGCTTTCTCTGCTGTCTGGGACTAACCCCCTGGAGAACACTGCTTTTGAGTTAGGGTCTTGGAGAGGGATTCCAAATTTGAGTGATGCAGTTAAAATCACTGGTGTGCAGTTTGAATAAAAGTGTGTGATTTCATATGGTGAAGGGTTTGAAATTGAAGGTTATGGAATATACTAATGGGTATGAGACATGATGGAGGGTTTGGGGTGTTGTCTCTTTCTGTCTTCTTCCTTCTTCTTCATGATTCCAGGTAGGAGTTTTGGTTGGATAAAATTACTGCAGTGTGGGTCACAGGTGTTCAGTTATCAAAAATATAAATAATAGAGATGTTGCCTTTTTATTAAATGTTTAGGCTTTAAAAGACCTTGTAGCTAGCTAAATTCACCTCCGTTTCCTCCCTTCTGATAGCTAGAAGTGCTAAAAAACTCCCTGTGCTTTAAACAAAATCCAATAAACAACCAAATCCAAACA